>NC_079213.1:23715461-23717961 GCF_029633865.1 Lampris incognitus | reverse complement strand
AATTACAGGGATATTTTAATGAGAGCAGTGTCCAAACTTTCGCTTCTGTTTCAGACCCGTGACTTCTCTGCACCAATGTTTGTCAGTTGAGTCAATGGCCAGACTTATTACATTTACAGTAGAAAGCACGAACAAGACACAATTTTAGCGTTTGTGCTTGGTGGTGTGTAACCACCCACTTCCACCCCGGCCCCTCTTCACCTTGTGTGTCAGTCATAGACCGCTGCTGTCATCTCTAGGGTGTCATCTTTAGGGTGTTGCCTTACAGCCTCCTGACGACTTCTGTTGCACCTTGAAAGCACCTTTCACACGTCAAGTTCAATGCTACTGTGCTGTTGGAAGAGAAAACATGTGCACACTCGCTTACGTGCATGCAAACTAACACACACAAACGCAAGTTTTGCCACACATACATACATACATACATACATACATACATACATACATACATACATACATACATACATACATACATACATACATACATATATATGCACATATGGACCCACTTTGGGGTGGCACTGAAACATGCTCACGTTTGTTTTTCTATATTTGTCAGGACCCCTCATTGACGACTTTCATTCCCTAGCTTCCAAACCCAACCCTTAATCATCTACTACATGCCTAAGCCTAACCCTAAACCCAAGTCTAAACTTAAAATAGACCCTTGAGGAAGCGAGGCTAAACTGTCCTCACATTGTAAAAATGTCCCAACTCGTATTGATGAGAACTTATATTGGTCCTCATAAATATTGCTCAGCTAGCGTGGGTGTGTGTGGGCCTATCAACTGTATACACATCATTCCTCACTCACACACACACACACACACACACACACACACACACACACACACACACACACACACACGTGTCTAAACAGACTAGTCACACAGTGTTAGCTGTGCGGACACTGCAGCCCGGGTCACACTTGACTCCCAGAGGCGGCGTGGCTTAGCCCTCTCTAAGAATTTCAAAGAAGAAGACATCGTGAGGTTTTAAGCTTTTCATGTTTTCTCCGAGCCCCATGTCCTGGGGGAAAGAGCGAGAGGGAGACAGATACAGAAACAGAGTATGCTGAAGTAGAAGGAAATATATAGAGATATACCAGAAGAGAGGGAGACAAAAGGTGAGAGGGAGAGCTCGGAGGTGTGTTGTGCATGCTTTCCATTTTGAGCAGGTGTCAGGATACTCCTTTGAACAGAGTGTCTTCTTGTTACTGCTGGGATACGATGTCTTTGCAGGTGTGCACACACACACACACACACACACACACACACACACACACACACACACACACACACACACACAGACATGCACATGTATGCTCACACACACACACACACACACACACACACACAAACAAACGCACAACATACACTAATGTGTTTTAGCTGATTATAAGAACACAATTTCCATACTGTATGTAAGCAAGCATTCACTCCTCCTCATGTCTGAATGCTTGCACACACAGCTACCACCCTCTATTCTATATACAAATACACACACATACATAGCCTAAGTGTAAATGTAGCGAATTCAGGGGCAGCCGGGAACCGCCGCCACAGCCGGGAAGCAAACCTGGGTCGCCCGCACCACAGGTGACTGCGCTAACCAATCAGCTAAAGGGTCCGACCCCTTATTGGTATTTAACTTCTTCCGCTGAAGTACTACAGCCATGTTTCACTGAATATTCCTATCTGCCTTCTGTTGAAATGCAAAAAAACCTGCCTCGTCTTCCAGAATCTCTTCTGTTACACCTGTATATCCATGTACAGGCTTTCTCATGCTGTGACACAAAGCACTTTGAAAACAGTTTTAGATTCCCAGTGATTTTTCCCCCCATTGTTTTATTGAATACATGATCAAATTTTTGCATACGGTTGTGGATTGATTAGTAAAGCAATATTCAAACTGAACATTTCTTATTGACTTAAATTTCCAATTTTACATGGTGCAAAAATCAGTTTTGTCCAACTATTATCACCTGTAGGTCGACACAATTGTGCAGTGGTTAGCACGGTCGCCTCACAGCGAGAAGGTCCTGGTTCGAGCCCCGGGTTAGTCCAAACTTGGGGGTCATCCCGGGTCATCCTCTGTGTGGAGTTTGCATGTTCTCCCTGTGTCTGTGTGGGTTTCCTACGGGGGCTCCGGTCTCCTCCCACATTCCAAAGACATGTAGGGTCAGGTGAATTGGCTATACTAAATTGTCCCTAGGTGTGAATGTATCGGCCGTATGGTGGCCTGGCGGCCAGTCCAGGGTGTCTCCTTGCCTGCTGCCCAATGCCTGCTGGGATAGGCTCCAGCATCCTGCAACCCTGAGCAGGATAACTGGCTTGGATAATGGATGGATGGATAATGGATATTATCACCTTATCGTTTGTATGTATGCATGCATGACTTGTGGCTTTGTGCTTTGTTTTTGTGTGTATCTAAAACGTAAATGTGCAGAATTGACACCCACTTTGGATAAGATAAGATGTTTTTACACATAAAACAAAGC